>NC_092644.1:58193226-58228685 GCF_039555335.1 Amphiura filiformis | reverse complement strand
ACAATTCCTGAAATCACAAAGAAAAGATTTGTAAAACATCAATCAACAAAATACCTACTGAACTTATAAATGGTAAAATTTACTCAGATTTTGTTGCTGCACACATCAATAACATGTAACATCCCAACTTATACTTAACTAACCCATACATGTATGCTGCACACACCATTCTACAACAATCCATGATGTTATGACTATGAGTCTTGCCATTTATGAGTTGAACTAAGTATAATAACACAACTTCTACAACCTTTAAAATTAATCAACAATGGTAAGTCACACAATGCACACACAATGCTTGTTGCATGCATCAATACAACTGGGGATCAAAAAATACTCCATGGAATATAATTTTTATTTGGTGCATCTTATATAAAATTGGATCGAGTGATCCCATATTTATTGGTCGAGCTATAAGTTCTAAATATTGGATGAGACTGCATCTCGTCCAATATTTTATTAAAATATTTCCAATATTTTATTAAAATAGTGGACAAGACTGTTACTTATAGCGAGACCAATATTGGGTGTAAAGCATTCAATTTGATCATTATTATGTTTTGGATTCAATGTTTTCACACACTTGGATTCATCAAACATAATAATGTATAATGTTGTATTTTGTTTATTCTAGCAGTTGTTCTTTTCTCTTTTTACTTAAAACTGGGTATTTGTACTGATCTAAATTGCAGTTGTAAAATTATCTTTGGATACTGGGGGTACTTGGAGACTTGGAGTTGTGTTAAATAATGAGATAATAGCTTGCTTACCTTATAATAGTTTTCTGTGTTTCTCTATGGATACTTCCTATGATGCAATCCAGTTTGTCCCTGGTTACATGGTCTGTGTTTTAATAAACAAATCAAATATTAAAACATTGGGTATTTTCTTCTATAATAAAAACAGCAATGTCACTAATGTGACTTCTTCCTAGCTTTATCGGCACAACCACACAAGCCACACATTGGCTATCTGCTTAAAAGAATCCTGACAATGATTTTGGACACAATTATTGTTTAAATTCTACATCTGTAAAAGTTTTAAAATAGCAGTTTAGAGTTGGCAATTCTTTCAACCTGTAATTATAAATTATTAAAATATGAATAACTAAATCACTGATCTCATATGGTAACATAAGAATTGTAATCAAATTAAGAATTGTCCATTTTTGTAATCTATAAGAGATTCTTGCTGACCCCATGGTATTTACTTTTTTTACTCCATCAAAACTGACCTGTTGGTATCATAAAATAGCTCATATTTTTCTCCTTACCCCACTAAAAATGCCTGAGATATGTTTCGTTTAGATGGTGTGAACAAAAACATGTTGAATTGTGGTAACCACACTAGAAGTGTATGTACCGTACTGACGCCGAGTATAGTCCCACCTTGAGTAAAGTCCCACCCCAATTTTTTTTTTTTTTTTTTTTTTTTTAAAGTTATTTATTTTTTCGGCTTTGAAGTGTCCCAGGACCTAGACCTAAATGCTAGGATCATTCATGGTTGACCTAAAAAAAAATATAAAAAAAATTCAAGATGTTTTGTATTTTTAATATGAAAATTGATACTTTGTATTCATGTCATACTCTATTAATGCGGCTGTGTACTCTAGCCATTGTTTCTTTCTCAAAAGTTTTTATGATATGTTTGTACCTTGTTATGTTTTTTATAAATACAAGGAATGAAAATCCAGATTTGTAAACTCCAACTGCAATATTTTAAGGATTTTATTTCACTATTCCACTCGTGTTTGAAATTGAAAAGGAAAGAAAATCTTTGTTGTACCAGCAAGGTACACGCTGCGCAACAACTCATCGCGTTGCGTATCGCGCAATTTGTTAACGCACTTAAAATACGCTGACGCATGCGCTGACGCTTATCTGCATGCGTGGCGCATCTTATGGAAACACCACGGAAGCACTGATTTCACAAAAACCTAGTGGTCAAATGGCTCCGTTTTAGCTGATAAAATGTGGGTTTTTTCAAGTTCTTACCCCCGATTTAAATATCAAGTTATGAATGGATTTCGCTCAAACTTCTCAAGGGGCTGTGGATTTACCCGATGTTCACGTAATAAAAAAAAAAAAAACGAAAACTGTCGCATTCTCCTGTGAGATTCGATGAAAGTGCAAAATGTGACCACTTTAAACTTCAACGGCCATTATTTCAATGTTCATTTTCTCGGTAAAATGACGATTTAGGTACTACGATAACTCAATAAATACAGCATCTATAGGTAAGCAAATATGCTCATTGTAAAAAGCTTGATCGACTAAAGAAACGTATTTCTCATTTTTTATATTTTGGTCTATATCCGATTTTGGGCATCATTTTGTGCAAATAGGCGTTTTGAATTTTAAAAAGTTCATTTTGATGCCTTATATGGTCAATATCTCAAAAAATAAGGCCAATATCAAAAAATAAAAAAAAAACGTTTTTGGAATGGAGCCTCAAGATTGAGCTAAAAACAAAATAAAATATTTTGGAAAGAGTGTTTTTTGTTATGATGTACCTAACAAATATTGCCAAAAACTCACTTTTTGTGATTTTCTTCAAAATTGTTGTTTTTACCCCAAATCTGTATTTATATTAAGATTTATTGATGTCTTGCCTTCATAAAAATGTATACTTTTATATGTTTTATGTGAATAATTACAAAGTTATTGCACTTTTCTACATGCATGTCTGAGAGTACACAGCCACCTTAATGATTTCAAAATGCATTCAAATTCAATGCATTTTGAAATCATTAATAGACTATGACATGAATACAAATTATCAATTTTCATATTAAAAATACAAAACATCTTGATTTTTTTTTTTTTTTTTTTTTCAATTTTTTTAGGTCAACCATGAATGATCCTAGCATTTAGGTCTAGGTCCAGGGACACTACAAAACCGAAAAAATAAAAAACTTAAAATAATTTTTTTTTTTTTTTGAAATTGAGTATAGTCCCACCCCCAATTTTGACAAATGTTCATCCAAAAACGGGGTGGGCCTATACTCGCGTCAGTACGGTACTATCCTATGGGGCATTATTATACACATTTTTGTTCTCTATCAAACCACCAGAGCAATATAATTCATAACTTGGAAACATTTAGTTTTAATGGTATGTCTGAATATAAGATAGAAAACAGAACAAGATTGAGCCATGCCCTTTAAATTGATGGATGTTTTATATCATCATTTATATCTTCTTTTTTTAAATCTTAAATGTCAATGCCATAGGCCCTTCAGGACTATGTAGGGCACTTTTATTCTCAACATTTCAGATCTCATTAAGTCAAAGTGAATGTAGAACAATTTCTTTGAGCTTCAACACATTTTTCATGTGAATATTTAACATTTTATATTGGCTACGTGTTCCCATTCCATTCCATTTAAAAGCAAAATCAACTTACTATAGGTGGTCTTTTCCCAGATCTTTCCTTCTGGATCATGTGAGTCTGTAGCAAACCCAAGACGACCTTTGACACTGAGTGTCCTGGATAATTTGGCTTTCTTATATACCTCCAGTTTCCTGGTACCTGAACCAACTGCTAAAACTGTAACAATAACAATTTTAGTGTAAGCATCAAAAAAGCAACTTGGTTGGAATTCCTAAAACATGACATGTTTGATTGGTATAAATAGGTAGATCAAGCAGGTAAATAAAACGCTAAACCAGGAGTTATTTGATAACAAAAATAAACCAGATGTTAATTTGGCAACAAAAAAACCCAATTCAAAATGTTGTTTCCTGTCTGTTTTAATGAGTCTTCTTCAAAGCTCAGTATGTCTTGTAGCTTAATAGTAGCCTTGGTACATGTAGGTCTTATTGCAGGACGTATGTTAACTACACATCCAGATTCTCATTCACGGTTTACCACCGCGGCAGATTACCTTCGCGGCTACACCTGGTGTAGCCCTGAAGCTACACCTTAATGGAGCTACTCTGAAGCTACTTCAAGTAGCTACACCTTAGTAAACCCATGTGGATGCACCATATCAGAGCTACTTAGCTGTTACTCCATCCATAGTCTGTCTAGAAGCCAACTCCGTGCTACACTAGTGCCAACTTCTGGATACGCCATATCGGAGCTACTCTAAAGGTACTCTTAAGAAGCTACTCTGAAGTACATCTGATAGTTGTCAGCCACGAGTCAACCCTGGAGTAACACCGAGTCAGCTCCGGTGTACAACCGCAGCCAAGCGGGTCATTGACCGGCAGCGGTAAACAACTCACCGAGCAGCGTAATCGGCGGCGTACTAGTTCGCGTACCTAGCTATTTTTAGCAAAGCGAACGTTTGTTGTTTTGATTAATTGATTGACCATGTTTGCACGTTTGCATAGGGCGTCATGAATCGGTTTCAGCCACACGGAGACACGGACTATCATTTTGTTTCTTTTTAGTGGTTTTGTTTCCTTTGTAGAAACTTGTTCTTTTGTTTAACGACAGTACGACTTCTTCTCAATTTGTTTTTAAAATCATTTTCAATCATTATTTAATTTTGTGTTTCTTGTTAAATGTTTTTAGTTTTGCTAAACTTGAGATGCTTGCATGACGTTGTCGTTGTTATTCTGTATTTTAAAGAAAGTGTGCATACTGCGGTTCGCGGTTCTACTTTCCCATGTTGTTTGTTTATTACAGGAGTTTATTATTGGAATTTGGACCCACAGTTAAAATTTATTCATAATTTATACTTATTGAATTTCTTGTTTTCACGCTGTTTTCCTAACATTTTGCACCACATTACTTTACTGTTGCAAGTCGTAGCCTAGGCCTAGGCCTATATTAATATGCCTACTTGCAATACAGTTTTGATATTTTACATGTTTTGGCTAGGCCCTACTAGTCTTTTAACTTTCATTGATGTTACTCGCAGTTTTCATATTTTCTCGGTTGTTATTCATCTTTTACTTACCTGTTTGATATGTGTTTTTTTCGTTTGTTTGAGTAGGCCTGCATTTGTTTGTTTTTTTAACATTTTTCTTTGCTTATTATTATACTTGAATGATTGGTCACTTATTTATTAAAAATTAAATATTTAAATAAGTTACTAAACAATTAAAAAGTAAATAAGTAAACGTAAATAAATAATAAATATAAAACTAATAATAAATTTAATAAAAGCGTAAAAAATAAATGAATGAAAGTGGGGTCCTAAAATAAATGACCAATCATTTCAAGTATAATATGCAAAGAAAAATGCTTAAAAACATACAAATGCAGGCCTACTCAAACAAATGAAAAAACATGTAAGCAAACAGGTAATCAAATTAAAAAGCTAAATAACAACCAAGTTAATGATAATTATTATCATTCTAATATTGATTATTTTACATAGGCCTAGGCCCACAGTACTATTCTTTTTTTTTTTTATTTAGGCCTAATAGGCCTACACATATTACTTATTTACTTTCTTATTTGTGTAGTTTTTACTTGTTAATTTAATTAGGCCTACCTATTGTTTTATTTACTTGTTTATTCATTGATAAATTTATTTAGTCAGTTATTTACTTCATTAATTTTACTTGCTTATTTCTGAACTTGTTTATAGGCCTATTTACTTGTTTACTATTTTCTATTATTATACTATTAACATATATTTGAAAAAAAAAAAGAAAGAAAGAACAAAAATCCTAATATATCCTAATAAAAGCATACAATAAAGCTAAATTGAGAAAATAGCATTCAATCTGGCAACAGATCATCACACATTTTTTACGGAGTACCTCTAGAGGTACTCCGCTATAGGCTATCTCTACGGGAGGTACACCGTGGAAAACCGGATAGGAGTAGTCCACGGATTTTTGACTCAGCGTTTACGGTGCACCGCTACAGAGTAGCCCTGGGGGTAATCCGGAGTAGCTCCAGAGTACATCCAGTGAGAAATTGGATGTGTAGTGTGATGTAACTTAAGTCTATCCTCTAAGCTGCAACTGATCATAGAATCTAACTTGGTCAGCCACAGGAGATCATTTAATTCCCTTTTAAAATTTTAGTTGGCATATGGAATGCCATTACTGAACATATAGGGCCAGTTTCTTGAAGCATGGCTAGTCTGGGCTTCAGAAGCCTGACCACTAGCCAAGCTTTGAGAAATTGGACCAAAGTGTTTAACCAGGATAAACAAAGCTTCAATGGGGAGGTAAGTTGCTCTCCTGGTACCAACCCATCATCACTACCTAGTTATAGATAACTGCTGTTAATGCCTTGATTAGCCTAGACATAAAAAAAATATTAGTCTTTAGTTACAAAGTCTGTAACAAATGGTTAACATCTTGGACCACCGCCCCTATAAGTGTTTAAATCCAATCTCGAACATTTTTACACACTTACCCATAACACCTGTTGACTTTCTGTCAATTCCCTTCGCTGAAGAAGCAGTCTTAATCCTTGTGTATCTTGGCCCTGCTACCAACGGATGATCAGCCAGACTTGCTACCTTCACTGCCATCAGGACATTTGAGTTGCCCTGGGCAACTGATGTCTCATCCTGAACAATCTTGACAAGAGTCTTCTGTGGTCTTTGTTTGAGTTGATTAAGACCTGAAATATATAACCAGAAGATCATTGATGAGGTAAGACATGATGAGGTCATTCTGAGGCTGACATGATGGTTGAAATATGTGACATGATCAAGGAAAATTAGTCTAATGTCAAAAATATTCAATTTTACTAGCCCATTCAAAAATGCTTCATTTTGACACAAATGCCATGAAAATTCAATTCTGGTTACCAAATTACAGGCAATTCATCAATTGCTGAAATTATTAAATTAATTAAAAAAAACAAAGGATTTGAGTATCTTTTTTGCCAATAACTCAAAATCAATATTAGCGACTCAGTTGATTGTTTCACATATTTGCATTTGGTGCAAAGCTTCATTGTTTGGTTCAATCTTCAGTGGAGGGAAACCATAGCACAGACAGCCTTTCCATTATGGTAACACATTGAATCAGAGGATTAGGCAGTAGATGGCCGAGACTTAGGAGCAAGCTCTATCAGAATAATGCCTACTTATCATACACCCTGCCCTGGGAACCACACATGCTTAAATAATCAGCAGTTTATTAAACAGTTTATATTGTTGAAATTTATAATTGAAATTTGATCACTGTGTTTGTGGACTACTCAACAATAACCTGCATACTGGAAAAAAAATTCTTACACTAAAATGCTAAGAAAGATATTGAAGAATATTTATTTCAAACATATTGCTGAGACTTCTCACGATTTTTGCTAGGTAGTTTTTCAAACTGTTTTATAACTTTTTCTCAAACAAATTGACCATTGCTACATAATGTAAGTAAATTATAACATGACCTACCTTGCAAGACAGCTGTTTCAATTGTGTTGATTACATCCTTTGTTGACAAATCTGCTGGTTTGTAGACTGCTAGTAAGCCCTGTACCTTTCCCCACACCTTGTAGGCCGATTCTGGACCTTGCTTTACCAGAGAGTTCATGATGATTCCTATGTGAGGCTTGTATTGGAATGGTTACTCAATTTAGTTTACAGATCTATTTTATGTGGCTATGTGAAATCTTTGATCCTGAAAAGAGAAAAATGTAGTGTACCATATTAAAAAAGAAGAAAAACATTGAAATCGTATTCACTTATTTTTGCTTCGAATTTGAACATGAGATAACTATTGCAAACAAACTTGCTAACACAGTAAGTTTATAAATAATTTGTCAAAAGAGTGAATGAAAGTTTCATTCAATATTCATGGCTGTGAAATTGTTAAGTAGATAATGTGGCTACAAATACTGCAATACTGGACCAAATACTGAACATGGGACAATTGCTTGTTACAAGAGGAAACTGACTATAATTAACAGTGGCAACAGAAGCATTAAAATTTAGGTTGGTTCGGGGACACCATATTTTGTTCCGGGTTTACTGGAACTTTTTTTGTGCATGCTCAAAAAATTTATGTTTCAGACCATTTTACCCCATTAAGTGTGGCCATTACTTTTCAAGATTAAATATGGGCTAGTCACCATATCACTTGGAACTTGAATGTCCTTTTATTTACAAACAAAAGGAACCTAGGGTCACAACAGATCAAAATAACAAAACCAGTACCAGGTGCTACAGCGGAGACATACAATTAATTTTTTTCATTTATTTACTTCGATTTTATTTTCTTCTATTTTTTTTTCATCCTGACAGTTTGCTCACTTCACACATTCCAAACATTTTATTTTTCCTTGCTTTTTTCACCTTGTATTTTTGCCCACTTCAAAATTCAATTCCAAATTTGTTCGCTACCAGTACATCACACACCTGTTACTAGTGCACTGTATAAAGTCTTATTCAGATTTCATTTGACAGCTTAAGGTGGTACTACACCCCTGGCCAATTTTGTGCCTATTTTTGCATTTTTCTAAAAAATTATAGCGCATTGGTGACAAGTAAAATATGTATATTATAGGGGCAAGGACTACAACTACTGCACTGAAAATTCAGTAACTCAAGGCAAGTAGTTATTGATTTATTGATCAAATAGTGGTTTTCCCTCATTTTTGACTGTAACTCCACAAATGTTGTCTGTGCTGAAATAAAATTTTCAGTGCAGTTGTTGTAGTCTTTGCCCCTATAATTTATATATCTTACTTGTCATCAATGCGCTATCATTTTGAGAAAAATGCAAAATAGCCACAAAATTGTGCAGGGTGTAGTACCTATAACAATCGGGTATCTGCTGCCGACGTCAAGCGTGTGCATTGGACCTTGTGCAAATAATACGCGCTGGACGGCTAGCAGTACGCTTAATTTGTAAAAGGGAATCTGAATAAGACTTTAGTGTGGCTTTAAGGCAGCTGTGTACTCTCAGACATGCATGTAGTAAAAGTGCAATAACTTTGTAATTATTCGCACAAGACATATAAAAGTATACATTTTTATGAAGGCAAGACATCAATAAATCTTAATATAAATATACAGATTTGGGGTAAAACAACAATTATGAAGAAAATCACAAAAAAGAGAGTTTTTGGCAATATTTGTTAGGTACATCATAACAAAAAAACACTCTTTCCAAAATATTTTATTTTGTTTTTAGCTCAATCTTGAGGCTCCACAAAAACGTTTTTTTAATTTTTTTGATATTGGCCTTATTTTTTGAGATATTGACCATATAAGGCAACAAATTGAACTTTTTAAAATTCACAAGCGCCTATTTGCACAAAATGATGCCTAAAATCGGAAATAGACCAAAATATAAAATTGTGCTTTTTACGATGATCATATTTGCTTACCTATAGGATGCTGTATTTATTGAGTTATCGTGTACCTAAATCGTCATTTTACCGAGAAAATGAACATTGAAATAATGGCCGTTGAAGTTTAAAGTGGTCACATTTTGCACTTTCATCGAATCTCACAGGAGAATGCGGCAGTTTTCGTTTTTGTACCTTATATTACGCGAACATCGGGTAAATCCACAGCCCCTTGAGAAGTTTGAGCGAAATCCATTCATAACTTGATATTTAAATCCGGGGAAAGAACTTAAAAAACTCCACATTTTATCAGCTAAAACGGAGCCATTTGACCACTAGGTTTTTGGGAAATCAGTGCTTCCGTGGTGTTTCCATAAGACGCGCCGCGCATGCAGATAAGCGTCGCGTATGCGTAGCATATTTGTGCGTTAACAAATTGCGCGACACGCAGCGCGATGCGTTGTTCTTGCGGCGTGTATCCTGCTGGTACAACAAAGATTTTCTTTCCTTTTCAATTTCAAACACGAGTGGAATAGTGAAATAAAATCCTTAAAATATTGCAGTTGGAGTTTACAAATCTGGGTTTTCATTCCTTGTATTTATAAAAAACATAACAAAGTACAAACACATCAAAAAAACTCAATTTTGCGAAAGAAACAATGTCTAGAGTACACAGCCGCGTTAAGCTTACCGTTCATTGCTCATGCATGCATGTTACACAATCCTGCCTTTCTTTGCTGTACTAAATCCCTCAAATCGACAAAGTACTCAGCTTCCAAATCTCAATCCTTACCTTCTATGGTTCTTCTACCATTCATCTACGTAAATGCAAGGAACCCCATGGCCCTATAGACGTAAAAAACACTACTTTCCGTCCAAATTTGTGCCTTACAATGCATGCATGTGTACTTTTTGTATCTTATTAATGCGCATGTGTAGAATCAGCTCGTCGGCCAATTAGATTCCTGGTTTATTCTCAGCGTGGTTAAGACAAGGTAGGAAAAGGAACCAGCCAAAACGTAGGCAAGACAACGAAGGAAGCCAGGAAGCTTGATTTACTGCACCGAGCTCCGATATGATGATGTGATTTGTAATTAAAATTGTAATTATTGCACAAGCCTATTTTTTACACTTTAGAGCCAAGATGATCAAATAGAGCTCAGACAACAAGTTGGGTCAGAAATGACACAAGTCACATGCTGTATTTTTGCTGCTGCAACAAATTATATGCCGGGACACAATAATGACATGCTGCAATTTAAATGCAATTTTAAGCTTACCTGAAGTTACCATAATTATTTACATGTTATGATTTTTATTGGAAAGTAGGTAGTCACTTTAAATAAATTTCAGAGCCCTTCCCCTTTGAACATTCCGCTCCTTTTAAATTGTGAGGGAGCATTTGTTTGTTGGTTTCATTAAAGTATGCTTGCTGGTCAGTTGGAGTTGCAGCAAACATTTGACAATGTGGAAAGAAAGGAATACTTGAAACACAAAGATGAGGTAAGTGATATACAATGTTTACATCCATGTGCAAATCAGCTTAGTACATGCACTACAGAAATGCAAAATGTTAAACCAAGGAAGGGGTGTTTATTATCTCATATTTACAAATGACATGAAATCATGCTAAAAATGCAAAATATGAACTTGTCAAGTTGGGATCAATGACTTTCGGCTCATATCCTTAGGGGGCCACTCAAATCACTCTTGAAGTCATCATCGAGCAGAAAAACACCAAAAAACACCTGTGGCCACGATAAGAGTATCAATTTCAAGCTTTCAGCAAGGTACCGTAGCCTTTTTAGTCACAATAGGCCTACAAGTAGGCGTTAAGGCCAAGGGTAGTGATTTTCATGTTTTGTCAGAAGCCGTTTTCCAAAAAATATTAAAGCCGGTATTATAAGAGGTGGCGACAAATATTAGAGGAAATACTCTTATGTGGGCCAATAAGAAATACGGCACCGGTAATTGCTTAATTTGACCCACTGAAAAATTATGAAGAGACTTTGGCCCCAATGGGCCATCCCAACAAGTTCTGGATCTGGATTGGTTACTCCATAAAAGTAGTTACGGTACCTGCATCTTCACATCAAAGCCCGGAACCTGGACTGATGGCTCCAGACAATAGAAAAAAAAAACAAGTTGGTTACTCAACCCATTTGTACTCCCCGACCTAGATTGGACCAAAAATATGACAGAATAACCTCCCAGACCGGACTCCACTCCCTCTCTCATCTTTAGTTTGAAAATAATAACTATGCTCTATGCACTTTTGAATGTAGTGTACTTGTACATTAAATCAGGAACAAGGTTTAACAAACAAAAATAAGTTTTTTATAACAATCATTTACCCAAAAAAGTGGGAAGGGGAAAGAATTTTTTTTACTTTGTTCAAGGAAAGAAAATGGTCACCAAATGAACATAAATTTATATTTAAATGTCATGAGAATTTTAGTTCTCACTTTACTTTTATTTGTGTGATTTCTTGCCTTGCAGGTGAATTGCTTTGCCTTTTCCCCAGACTTGGAGATGATGGTAACAGGTGCTGATGATGGCAAAGTCAGAGTGTTTAATAGAGTAGCAGGAAGACTTGTATGCAGACTAGTAGCACATACAGGTAACAAGCATGAGTGTATGGGGACAGCTAGGGGCTGAAATACTTTCTTGATGAACAGATTTGACTATAGGCCTCATGTGTACTTGTTGCCATTGCCAAACATTTGTTCCCTCTGTTTAGTTATGAACCTTTAGAATACCAGTACCCTACCGTTTATTCCATTTACTGAGCATTATACATGCATTGAAAATGTACAGTGGTAGGGTATTCTAAAGGAATTCCCAAAACTATTCATTTCTTCAGCGGCTCAGCCTAAGACACAAAAGTAAACAAGGAGAGAAAAAAAAGAGGCTGGAAAAAAAATGTAAAAATAGTTTTTTGTCAAAAGCTATTTCAGAGGCCAAAAGCAAAGTACTATGTTTAGTTTCATGTAGGGGAGGGTCATTCATCCAATTATGTATCAATGACCAAAATAATTCTGAGTGGTCTTATACAGTACTACTAATAACATTTTTCCCATGTATCCTGTGACATGAATGACAACTTATGTGAGAAAAGAATCTGACCTGCATCAAGCTGCCCCTTTTCACAACAGTTAACATTGTTAATCTGTTTTGCATTTTTAGGTGCTGTCAAATGTGTTGCAATTTCTAGAGACAGTAAACTGATTGCCAGTGGCTCCTATGATACAACAGTCATTGTATGGAGAACCTGTAACACACAGATTGTATATCAACTCAAAGGTAAGTGTTTCCCATGGGTGAAAAAAAAAATCAATGACCAGGATTTGAACCTGTGATCTCTAGCTTTCTAGACATACAGGTTGTGGTCTATTTCCAACAAGGTATCATCCACAATATCGTGCTATGTGAAATTGACAACAATGTCTAATTATCAAATGAGCAACAGTGATTTTCCATTCCAATGTCAAGTCAAGATACAAAGTATACATGATCATACCATAAACTTCCAGGACTACAGCAATTCTTTATCAATACTAATTGTTGAATATGAGTGAAATATGTCTGATATCTAAGGAAAAGAATAATACCATACTTTAAATTAACTGTATTCCATTCAGAAGCACTTGGAAATAAACAAATTATGGTCCCCATTATAAAAATGTGTTTTATCATGTTTGTAACTCAGGCAAAGGTGGGGTAAATCTCATACATTCTATGTTCGTTTTGTGTTACATTGTACACAATTGATCAATAATGAACAACCATATCCTCATTTTCAGGTCATGCACGTAGTGTAGAGACGGTTGCCTTCTCACCTGATTCAAGGTTTTTGTGTTCAGGAGCTTGGGACAATACTGCTATCATATGGGACTTACAGGTACGAATATAAACCTACAATAATGCCTAGGCTTTCATTAAGATAAGTCTTGAGCATAAAATGTGTTGTTTAATGGGTTGCACTATTTTCACATTTCTTTTATGGTTTTGCTTGATTTACTCACAATATTGATATTTCATCCATCTCATCCATCCAACCAGGAATCTGGTTTCTAGTTTCCCATCATCAATAGAAATGACACATTTCTGTTAGAGCATGACATATTTAATCTTGTCTAAGAAGCTATATGTGCAATACTATTCCTACTGGAGATGCCTAGTTGAACGTTTTCCATAACGCGTCATGTACACATCATAAACACGAACAATAGAATGCTTCTGTAAAGTCTTATTTTGACATTCAATAAAGTTGTACATTTATTGTAACCTTTCCTTACAACATCTTGGTCTTCTTTCTGTGATCATTGATGATCTAAGTTATGTTCTAGATGAGTACAAATACGATATTTGACGGTGAAAACCGTATCATCACTGCATCTCCGTTACCACGACAGCTTACATGGGCGCAGCCATTTTGCTTTCTCCCAGAAACCATAGCGGCAGTGCAGATGCTGTGACAAACAAGTAGTCTATAAAAAAGGGAATTCTGACGGTAACAACGGTACTTGTTTTCATAGCATCTTCAAGTTATTCAGAAACAGAATTTACAAAAGAAATATTGGTGACAGATTCAAAATTTAGACGAGTGGTTTGACACCAAAGACGTTGCTGAGAGGAGGATGTTAAATTGTGGGTTATTCCAGTTGAAAGACATGACCTTAATCTTCCACACAGGCAATGTGAATGGGGTTACCTGAGTGAGTGAATCTATTTGAAATCTACACCCCCTGTGTGGGCAATTAAGGTCATGTCTTCCATAAGAGGTGTATGGATTTCAACAGGAATAGCCCAATTTGTCCCTTCATTTCGGTGACTTTCAAATGTGAGTGCCAAACCTCATAACACTTCTTGTTCTTTGCATTTTGACTACCATTAAATATCTGAGTGGTTTCACTTCTCCTTTGTACTATTTGCAGACAGGGACAGCCAGGAACATATTCACAGGCCATCGCAATGTGATCCAATGTTGTACTTTCTCACACAACAATGATTACCTGGTAAGTGGCAATTCTTGTATTATCCATTGGGCGATTCCAATTGAAATCTATACACCCCCTGTGGAAGACCTTAATCTTCCACACAGGGAGTGTGAATTTCAAATGGGGTTTCCTGAATGTTGGACTCCATTTGAAATCTACTCTACGTATGTGGGAGATATAAGGCTTGTCTTTCATAGGGCATATGTATGGATTTCAACTGGAATATTCCATTTCAGTCAGTTTGTCACCTCATGTTTAAGCTTTTTGATATATCAGGTGCTTTATTCATTCCTCTGTATTATGCACCAATTAAAAATCGATGCATTATATTGTATTCACATTTAACAACCCGCTGCCAAGGAATGGTATATGTTACCAAAATTATGATGGATGTTACTACAAACTTCCTTAAACCTTTGCAAGACACAGTAATCAGAGCGGGCTGTAATTGAAGTACTGATCTCCTAAGATAGTGAATTTAAACAATTTAAAGTTGAAAATGTCTACAAATATTTTTAGTAAAACCTTTTCTTTGATTGATTGTTCCTTTAGGCTACTGGATCATGGGACCACACAGTGCGTGTATGGCCATTATCAAGGGCAAAGATGTCACAGTGTCATGTGTTACAGGGCCACAAAGGCAATATACATTCTGTAGTCTTCTCCAAATTAGGAATGTTGGTATGTATGCTAGCTCAATGACAAGTTCAGTCGGTCAGAAGACAGTCTTTGTATGTGCTCAATTGTACCTGTTGTTAGACAAAACCCAGGGTACTTCCATACACCTATTTGTTAATATGATGTGAAAATATGAACATTTATTGGCCTAATTCTCGTATAATTTGAACACAAGACCTACAACACACCCTGCTTTTTGGGTTCGGTTTATATTTAAGGTTAGAGTTATACATATTTCACAAGATGTAAATGTCCCATGGCATTCAAGTATTCAAAACTACCCTGCTAACACCACAATGTTGCAACAATGATATGTTATATGATGTTGTGTATTACTTGATCAATTTTTCATGTTTTAAAGTTTGAAACAGACTGATTAGTTATGCATCCAGTGAGCGGGAATTTGTGGCTACTTTAAAGCATTTGTACTGAGACATACAGCCATTTATAAAAAATCCCCCTCCATAGGCTTTTTATGCAACACCTTTTGTTTGAGACCTTTTTCACTTTAACTTTTTAAAGTAAATTAATCAAAAGAAACATTGTAATGTTTCTGGGTTTTTTTATGTGCATATTGTGATTTATTTTAATACCTTGCATTTTCCTTTCCTCTGTATAGGCTTCTGGTTCCTGGGATAAAACCATTAGGTTTTGGAATCCCAAAGATGGCAGTCACATAGCAACTCTAACAGACCATAATGGCTGGGTGCAAGCAGTAGCATTCTCTCCTGATGGCACTATGCTAGCTAGTGTCAGTGATGATGAAATAGTAAGTTGACATATCAAGAGGTTATTGCAAGAAGGCTCTATCTGCAATAGCTGTCATGTGTCATATTGTGTAGATGTGTATAATATAAAATGTTTGTAAAATGTCTATTTGTAGGCCCCGGCAAAAAACGCAATTTTTGGAAGTAAAAAACGAGATCCAAAATTTTAAAAAGCGAGAAAAGCGAGATTTTCCCCCGAAAAATGGCACAAGAAGCTTTAAAAACGCCAGAAAATACGAAAATAAAAAAAATAAAATAAAATAAAAAATGTTGCCTGCCCTCTATTGTTCAGATTAGGTCAGTTTAGATTGTACATGTAAACAGAACTGCCGATGCCGGCGTGAGTCGAAGAAAAAGTGACAAAAATTTGACCTTGAATTATGTTTTATAGTCAAAATATTCCAGTAATTCAATAAATATAATGATATTTGGCCTAAACTTGAACTCATTTGCAATGAAATGTCATTTTTTATTAAGTAAAGCATTGGCTTTTGCACTTGCAATCAGCCCTCGAATTAAGGATCTGAAGGGGCACGGCAACTTTTTTAGGGCAAGTTGATAATTGCCTTGGATTTTCACTGAAAAGGCAAGGCAGCACGGCAATTTGTAATATTTCAAAAGGGCATCAAGGCAACTGTTGAAAATTTGAGAGGGGCACCAAGGCAATTTTCAAAAGCGAATAGATGCATTGCTGTCAGCTGAATTCGACACCAAAGTAAAATGTGACTCTCAACTTTACACTAAAACTAACCAGATTGCTAAAAAAACCTGCTTAAATAATACAAAGCAATCAAAAATCAACAGTTTAATTTACTTAAATTTTGCGATCCCTAGTTCTGAGCTGCAAAACTGACTCGAAACAGCAATGAAACAGCTGTAACTTTGGTAATAATATTGATCAAATTCACCGGGATAAAAACTATTTCGTGCAAAACATATCTAGAGATGGACTCACATGTACAAGATAAGACGATACCGGAAGGGGGATCGCCATCGGTTTGCAATGGGAAGTCAATGTTTGCTAATCGAGAGATCAATATATTGATTTGCCCAGCGCTCGGATTTTGTTCACGACACAGGACGCTTTAATAGTTACTAACAGCGTTTCTGATTGGTCGATAGTACGTTGAAGGTATTTCTCTGACCAATCGGGCAAATTAAGTCAGATTTCTAGCAAATAATAATGTATAAAAGCCGATGTGATTGGCTGAATATGTAAGCTTACGTAGAAGTACCGGTAATGAATATTAATTGACAACAAACTATGATTGATAGCTGGGTTACGATGCTCAAAATAGCGATCGTGTTCAAGTTACTCGATTTATTTTTCCACAATTCTTCGGGGTTTTACCCAGTACTTGTTAATTATTTTATAATGAAGGGGCAAGGCTAGCCGGCTAGGGCACCCACGGCAACTTCATTTAGGGCACTGACAAGTGACTGCCGTCGGTAAAGGACATATTTTGAGGGCATTGCGGCAATGGGGGTGGGCACCCACGGCAATATGCCGTCGGTGCCGTGGGTTAATTCGAGGGCTGCTTGCAATGTGGTTGCAATGCTGTTGAATTCTGCACACTTTTCCGATGGAGAAGTTCATTTCGTGGAATTCGGTGAACTTTTATGTCATAAAGCAACATTTTTATAGTAAGTATACTGCTTGGGAACTTTCTTAAAAAGCGAGATAATTGGTTAATAGCGAGATTCGCGGCGTGAAAAGCGAGATCTCGTTTTTTGCCGGGCCTTATCTATATGGCAGCTATTGCAGATAGGGCCTTGTTGCATTATCCCCTCAATATAAGTATGGATTCTCTGTGTCAAGTTAGAAGAAAAAAGGACCCTGCAGTATTTTGCAAAGATTTATTGTACTGGCGGACCGATCGCTTAAAATCACGACTGCATTACATGATGCTACGCAGATTGATCGGGGGATGAGGTGCTGATGTGATGATGACGTGTTTCAACTAGCCAATCAGAACCTGACTTCATGTTTATACCATAAATTGCACAAAAAAAAAAATTGCGAAGGAATTTTGCAAAAGATAATAATTGACTGTATTTAGTTTAAGATGTGATCTATCTGATGCAAAAAAACTTGTTCTACTGGCAGGCGGTTGGTTTGTTTACAATATATTTGGGTCAAAATAAATCCACTTGTGCAACTGGCATAACAGATGCCTGCAAAAATTAGCATTTTTTGAGAAAATCACAAAATTTTATTTTACTTTACTGCCTCAAGGAAGGCATACAGACTATAATTTTGTTCCTTATTTGAATTGCAGGTTAAAGTTTGGGATGTCAAAACTGGAGAGTGTGTTAAGACATTACAGGTCAGTATATATTTAATGATTACAAGTTACCTTTGGGTATTAAAGGGGGGAGGCTCAAGTTTTATCTGTAAAGGTGGTACCTTTCAGATAAACTCCTGCTTTATAGGTGCTTTTCAGATACAATTCTGTTATTGGGTATTTGTTGCAACACTGACATAAATTCCTGTTTAGGGTGTTGTCTTTTTTGTCCAAAAGGGCAAAATCTGTTGAGTATATAGTTTGCCAGTCCGTAAGATCCCATGACCTTGCAGTCATTATGCCACAATCATACATTGTCAGCCATCAAAGATCTTTCGTAGTTGTACCATTCTAGATGATAGTTGCATGCGATTAATACATAGATATGCCATTACATAAAAAATAGATACTTGGTAACTGTTTTACATTCACTATTTTCTATGAATGCTGTTTGCCATTTGTAGGGAGAAATTGACCAGCTCCAAGCCTGTGTGTTTTCAACAGATGGTGCCTTGATAGTGTCTGGTGCTTCTACATTGTGCTTTGAAATGACCAAGTCCAAGAAAAATGAGGATAATAATAAAAAGGATGAAGATGAACTTAATGTGAGAGGTAGCAGCTCGGAACAGTCTGGGAATGCAAAGTAGACCTAAACATTTTGCTTGGCCAAATGTTATAGGTTTATAAGGCATCTCTTTATTGGATTCTTTAACACCAAGCTTTTAAGCAAACACGTATGGCCTATATACATTTGGAATGTTGAGGGTAAAGCAAAGATGATATATCCAAAGATTAAGGACTCAAAATTGCACCACAAGTAACGCTATGACAATTCCACCAGTTTGTTTTGTCACTCGTGGATGGCAGATAATGTACCTCCAGAATGTGTTGGCAAGAACCAGAAATTTAATAAAAATTTGCGTCTTTAAGCATTTCAAAGGTTTGCGCATACAGTACTTAGCACTCATTTCTAGCCCAATGCGTTATACTCCGAACGTAAACAACCACCATGTAAAACGTTGTCAGATGCTTAGCAAAATAAATGGGAGGTACATCAAGTTTCCTTCATGAGTGACACACAAACATGGTGGAGTCTGTACAGCGTTCGAAATAGGGCCGGTTAGCCGGCCATTGGCCTGTAACTTTTTGGCCTGGCCGGTAACTTTTCTGCCTGGCATCTAGTTGCCGGCATGGCTGGCCGGTAACTTTTTAAGAGTAAGCCCGGCTGGCCTGTAACTTTTTGAGGCATATTTCGAACACTGAGTCTGTACCTCGTTGGGGTGAAGTTATGAGCCTTTGCATAAGCTGTAAAAGTCAGAATGTTAGTGTAGAATGTGAGTGTGCAATAAGGAAATGGGGTTCAAACTCAGGGAGGTATTCAGTACAAATTGTTTTTGAAATTTGGTAAAATTGTGTTGAATTTGGCAAAAATGTCTCCGATGAAACTCGGTCAATGACCAGAATCTCCCTTCATGCAAGTCCATAACAGTTTACAAAACAGTGATGTATGTATGTAATGGTTTGGTTAAAGTGGATGGTTTGTTAAAGTGTACCTTTTTTAAAATCAATTATTATTAATCTATGGTTGCAAAAAAAGGCAGGTGAATACCAATTACAAGAAATACCTGTTGAAAATAATGTAATATTTTTTAAATTGCATATAATTTTAAATATGAATTGTTCAAAGTCTGTTACATAGTGAACATGTTGTATATTGTATCAAAACAAATAAGGTGCAAATGATTGGTCAAATACCAAAGAATAGAAACCAACAGTATTATCATATCTATTATCAATTCTATTGTATTATTCTATAGCAAAGAACAAATACCAACAATTATGCAATATTAAAGGAAAAAAAAATTGTAAATATAAAGGACCAAATTACTGAAAAATGAAAAACATTTTTTTCATTATGAAGTGAGATTTAAAGAATACCAAATAATAGAAACCAACAGTATTATCATTTCTATCGTATTGTAGCAAAAATCAAAGAACAAATACCAAACATTATGCAATATTAAGTAGAACAAAATTGGTAGATGTAGAAGACCAAAATACTAAAGAATGAAAAACAAATTTGTTATTATGATGTGAGATTTACACTTGAATACTGTTAATGCTGTTATTTTCATGTGTAGAAAATTTTGTGATTTTTGGAACTTGTGCGAGTTGTTTATTTTGCATAATTTATGTAAGTGTGAAGTAACTTATATAAAAACTGTATTTTTGTACTTGCACATTCACTCACAAAAATTCACAAAAATAAAACCCTGCAAAAATAGCAGCAAATACAGTTCTATATAAACAAACTCCAAACAGCTGTTGTGTAAAACCTGTAGATATGTAAGATGTTGTCCAAACTTTGTGCATATTACAAGCTGTTGTATAGTCCAGCTGTTCATATCGTTAAATGTCTTTGAAACATTTTTCCAGTTTGAGGTTCATATAGTGTGCAGAGGTTTGCCTTTGTAAAGTTTTTGAAGTAAAAGAGAAATATTCTCATTATTACACTTTTGATACAGAAAAGTAGGCTTACACAAGAACCAACAATTATTATCACCTTGGCTGCCCTTGGTGTTATAATAATCATTTAGCTATGAAAGAAAAAAAAACAGATTTTTTTCCTTGCAAAACTTGATAAGGTTCAAATAGATTTGACTATTGTTATGGTATTACATTTGTTGTATGTTCTGTATAGATAAGTTACAAAAATTATGTGAAATACATAATTTATTCTAGTACATAATAGTGTTGGAATTCTGTTGTATCCCTCTATCATTTTAATGATAGCGAGATATTTAAAAGTGCAGCTATAATTAACTTTGATGGTACATGTAGTTATATCATGTCTTCTGTTATTGTATATTGTATCACTCCATTTAAGACATGATTGTTGGATTGTTTTTTGTTAATTTCACAGCAAGTCTTTCATTCATTTCTATTGCCAGCCATTTAAGTAAACAAAATTCTTCAGAGGTGTACTTTTATGCTACAAATGTTCTATTGTGCAGCCCAGCTCCATTGGTGCTTATTTCATAATGCTATAGTGCCCTCAGTATTTACTGCTGTTGGGGACTTCAACAACTTTCTTGTTATATACCGGGTGTCCCAAAAAAAGGTTACATGTAGATTTTTGAAAATAATCTAAGTTAATGTTAACAAATATAAATATCCTTTCCACGACATAATCTATGTACCCTCTACTAGTACCCCTGTGAATGTCAAGTTCACAACCTAGGTACTTAGTCAGCATTCCACGCATTCCTGAGCAAGCTCTTTATGTGACATAATGCAACACGAGGTACATTATACCACCGTCACAGCCACCGTGCATTTGGCGGGGCACTTGAGTAGGCCCAGCCATAGCATGGGAGATGCAGTATTTTATTCTGATAAACAAATAAAACTTGTTCAGTTTTATTTCAAGAGTTCAGTCAGAAATGTAAAAACAAACAGCAGCGAATTTCAAGTCAACAAAAATCAAACAAGGTCTAAATGCAAAATACTGTTATTCATTTCACTATGTTGATAACAGGAGATCAGCATGCAAACTGCTTTCGCCAAAACGTGTCCTTCTCTAATGACCATCTTCCTTTATTTGTTATCACCAAGAGTCAAGAAGTTCTAAAACTGATTTATTTTCAGTGTACAATATCTAATTTTTCAATATGTTTCTTTTGTGCAATAAGTTCAAAAATGAAAAATAAGAGAAACATAAAAAGTAATATAGAAAAATCTGAAAACAAAGGTGTTGATGTGTTCAACTTTTGTTGTGCGATATTTGGATGGTTAGCCACTCTTGACACCCCTGTCATCTTGCGCTCATAAGTTAAGTTGTTTTTAAGATACGCAATTGAAACTTGGCAAACAGTTACAAGATGGATCAGTAACTAATATCTGAAAAAATGACATTGTTTTGTTGTACCATCACAAAATGCGGTTTATTTTCTACATGTAACCTTTTTATGGGACACCTTGTAGTTCCATTTTCGTGCACAAGGATTATATATCATCATTTAATTAGCATCATTTAGCTGTATATTGGTTACATCAACTATTCATCTTCTGTTGTTTCCATACACATTCAATTTTATTGGGCAATA
This sequence comes from Amphiura filiformis, assembly GCF_039555335.1. Classification (NCBI taxonomy): domain Eukaryota; kingdom Metazoa; phylum Echinodermata; class Ophiuroidea; order Amphilepidida; family Amphiuridae; genus Amphiura; species Amphiura filiformis. The sequence goes on along the minus strand of NC_092644.1, from coordinate 58,206,633 downwards.
TAAGACCCTATAAATTTATACAAAATCTACTATTTTGCACTGTACGACTGATCATTAATAGTGCACATAGATTTTTGTTCTAGGTTCTTTGATACTGCCCAAAAAATTGAACATGTATGGCCACTTTAGGAAATGCATGGCAACTTGTTAGAATATTGTGCAATTTATGTGAAAGTCTTCAAAATCAGCATGATGGTAGAATAACTATGATGGCCAAAGTACAAAACTTTGGAACAATGTGCATAATCTCATTGTGTATCATTTCCTACTCTACTCTCTCTATGCCCAATTCCAGAAGTCAACTTTCGGAATTGTGATTTTGTTTTTAAAAAGGAGCAAAAACATAAAATTTTACACATTTTCTTGCAATTGCAGTCACAAATTTCGAAGATTTTACACCAGTCTAAGATTTCAGAATCTTTAAGATATTACTTGTAATCTTACTATTTTATGAACATTTTTAATAATTGGTTATAATTTATAGAAACTGTGTTTACTAATAAGAAGAGTAATAAAATGCGGTGATTGCAATTAAAGAAATAGATACACAGTGTCTTTTTTAGTTTTTATCCGTGATATCTGTTTGGGTACTCACGAGTATACACTGATTGTTGGATGCCAATGAACAGAATTTGGGATTGTTGTGTGTGTTTTCTTTTCAAACATTGGCTGGATTTATTCGGGTTTAACAACCGTGGATAACCCAAGAAAGAAGCTTATGAAGCTTATTTACATGGGTACATTTGAACACAGACGGTTGGGAACGGTCAGGGGTTAACACCCTACTTTACTTGAAACTGACTGTGAGCTACATGTACAGTATGGCTCTTCTGTACATAGGACTAACGGCTTCATGACCCCTCCAAAGGACAGAGTTCTCTCATGGTTCATTACCGTTCATGTAGAGAGCATAAGTCTTTAATCTGCAGGTGTTGCCAATTTAATTCAGGCTTTATTTTTCCGGGGACAATACCGTATCCCAGCAAAGATGTGGATGTAAAGATTAAAATTTACTTTCTCTATAGGCCTATATGTTTTTACCCCTATTGGATGTCGCGTCACAATTTTGCTGTGTTTAAATAAATCGCTCCTGTTACTAATTTTATCTTTATAAAAATGGCATTTCTTTTAACCTTTAGAACGCTTTGCATATTGGGTCCGATTCTTCTCTGAAGCTATTGAACTTGGCAAGTTATCTCTTGTTATTAGCGGGAACTGACTTTAGTTTTTGATTCCACCCATTCATTTTATGGATTTGTTTTATTGAGCAGCTGGATGTAGAGGGCTTCTAGGGAGCCTTACTTGACAAATATACATAATAAATATGCCCCTGCAGAAATGCTACATATTTCTGCACGAAATGACAGTTCATGTGAAAACACCACTAGTCTAAGCTCCTACTATAAATCGCGACCACCATCTGCTTTGAGAAAGCGGGTTGTTCGAAATCACCTAGTAGAGTTGACGCCCTCAGTTTTCACCACTGGGGTTGCTATCAAATTATTTCCATCTTCAATGGTTTTAAGATTATTTTGCTCACACATAGAAGTCATAAATGTCTGCAATGAATCACGAAATTTAAAACATTTTAGTTTGTACTACCATTAATTTTGAACAAAGAAGAGAAAACCACTGCTCAGAAGTCTTGTCAACATCTCAAAGCTTAAACAACTTGTAATAACGTAATTCCTCCCTCCCAAGTTCATTGAAGATAAAGTCATTTCACTTCTATTTTGCAATAACCTTAAGAGGTACTCTATCTGTTACTTTGTTAGTATTGCTTGTCATTTCAAAATAATATTAATCAAATCTAAGAATACCTTTGTCAAAGTATCAATATTCGTTTTTGCTCACATTATATTTATTGGATATCACGTTTGTGGTTTTTCTATGATTGAAATGTTTAAGTACATGTGTACTTGACTTGTACGTTGATTGAAGATGATGAAGTAAAAACTTAGCAGATTATTTTAAACCAGTCTGCCGTTGATATAGGTAGTTTCCGGTATGTCGGGTTATATAAAAGATTTTAATAACATTAAAAACAAACATTGTTTAAAACTTGATGTCAGACAGAATAATGTTTTTTTCCAGAGTTGACCAAAGTTTTCAAAAATGTTTGCCAAAAATGTTACAATAACAAATTGACGGCATATTTAAAATGTTGTTATGGTGGTTTAGTTTTTTTCATATTAAACGCTTTAAAAACGTTTCCATTATCTTTATATAATCCGTCATTTAAATGTTATCAAAACGTTTGAATAAAACCAAAACGCGTTTATAACACATTTATAACGATTTAAGAACAGTTTGGTGCTTGCTGATGGGTAGTAAGTACTTGAGTAGGCCTATATAAAAAGAAATGCGTCAAAGCATGACATACTATATGCCATATAGGTTTCAAATACACCAAACGTGTCTATAGAATCAGCAATCTAAAATAATAGGCAAACACCACACCATGTTTTAACCATTTTACGTCGACTTTAGATAGCCAATATAAAACACAAATGTCCAAACTACAAAGCGTGTACCGGTACCAGACATGTATACGTCTACAGTAGATAGCAAAAAATAAAGCACAAATGCTGCTTCAAAGCAGGCGGCGGATGACATGATCGCGCCGGCAACTCGTGAAACCGCCCGGCCGTATGGCATTTTCCACATACTCGGTTAGTTTTGTGGGGTTCATTATCGAACCCCAACGGTTTTAGCTTGTATTTATATTATTTATCAACATAGGCCTATTTGTTTGTGATATTTCAAGCGTTTTAAAATTTCAAAATAATCCCATTCAATTACACGGTTGACGATGAAAATTTACTGAATTTAGGGACTGCACGTCATACACCACCTGCTTCAAAGCATGTAACATGATACAAATACCATATATTTACATCTTGTAGATAGCAAATAATAAAACACAAATGTCAAACGCCAAAGAGTGGAATTTATCGTAAATACTATAATTTACGTCTACAGTAGATAGCAAATAAAACACAATAGCCAAAGCATGTACCATATAATTATTTACATCTAGTAGATAGCAAATAATAAAAACACCAAAACGTGGAATATGTCGTACATACTATATATTTCCGTCTACAGTAGATAGCAAATAATAAAAACACAAATGCCAAGCGCCAAAGTGTGCATGGAATATGTCGTAAATACTACATATTTACGTCTACAGTAGATGGTAAATAACTGATTAACAGCTATAGGCATAACATATGTCAAAGCATCGCAGATATATTACGTCTACGGTAGATAGCAAATAATTAACAAATGACATATATGGCATAATTATGTCAAAGCAGCGCAGATATATTACATCTACGGTAGATAGCAGGCGGCGGATGACATGATCGAGCCGGCAACTTGTGAAACCGCCCGGCCGTATGGCATTTTCCAATATAGTCGGTTAGTTTTGTGGGGTTCATTATCGAACCCCAACGGTTTTAAGCTTGTATTTATATTATTTATCAACATAGGCCTATTTTTTTGTGATATTTCAAGCGTTTTAAAATTTCAAAATAATCCCATTCAATTACACGGTTGACGATGAAAATTTACTGAATTTAGAGAATGCAATGCGGCCACCACCTGGTAGATAGCAAATAATTAACAAATGACATATATGGCATATGTCAAAGCATCGCAGATATATTACGTCTACGGTAGATAGCAAATAATTAACAAATGACAAACATGACATACGTCAAAGTATCGCAGATGAGTCTACGGTAGATAGCAAATAATTAACAAATGACAAACATGACATACGTCAAAACATCGCAGATATATTATATCTACGGTAGATAGCAAACAATTACCAAAATGACAAACATGACATACGTCAAAGCATCACATATATATTTCGTCTACGGTAGATAGCAAATAATTAACAAATGACATACATGACATAATGTCAGAGCATCGCAGATATATTACGTCTACGGTAGATAGCACATAGCAAAGAAACAACATTAATCGAAAGAAACTCTGTGTTGTACTTATAAATAAAACCCTTAGCATTGCATACATGACCTATAAATCAGGCTGTAGGGTCTAAGTATCGAAATATGAAGAGCTGGAAAAGTGCAAGATTCTTGGCACCGGAATATGTAATGCTAATCACCAAGAAGGCTAAAATGATTATTTTCTCCATAAAATGTTCGCATCTCGCACACTCGCTTAAAACATTTCGGCTAGGGTATACGAAAAAAAATAGAAAATTTAATAGTCGACTGATCTGTTGTATTCGTTTGTCGGTCGAATGGTCCCTGAGCATCTTACAAATCCAAATAGTGTGTCATTGATACGCCGCGCCCTGATTCCCGAACAAAAGTTAACTCTATTTCCTTTTTAAAATAGAGCTCAAATCGACTCATTTGCTTGCATTTAAGGTAGAACTGTGATACTTCGTGAGTGTTTTTGACTAAATTGCGCGTCAGAGGATTTCAAAAGGTTAAGCCTATGTTAAAATAAGAAATCGGAGAACTGGAAACACTAAAGTTATGGCATGTATAAAGGCTACATCGTGAACATATCGATTACTGTTATTTAAATAGGTCTTTCGGTTTTTGAGATATGGTTGACGTGAATGATTTATCGATTTTACAAACTGATAGTTCACCGGTGGGGTGGGGAGGGGGTCATCAAAAGAAGAAAGTTACTAAATTATATAGCAGTACAGACCCGGGACACATCAGATGCCAACAAAACTGCAGCAATGATTAAAATTTCGCTGGATTCAATAATTTCAAGAAGTTATAAAATGTTGAACGGTCAGTGTCGCCCTAACTAGTAATAGCAGTAACCTCGAGATACGAGATAGGTATTGAAGCGAATAACAAATACCGGATTGCAATATGAAGCTACAACGCTCGCACCAATCGTGGTCATTTATGCTAATTTCCTGCATATACGCTTGCCAAGAATCAGCGTGGAGACCCGGCTTCCGTTCCGGGCGGAACTTGCCTTGTTTTTTGTCTCAGAAAGCGTAGGGTACGAGCGTGTGCACGGTATAGACGACAATGTTTAGTGAAATATATTGTCAGATCTTTAACTTGCTGACATAGATTCCAATCATTTCATAAGCAAATTTCAGGTTGAATAACCCTTAACGAAAGGAGCAATAGGTATAACCAAAATTTCACCTCCAACTTCCATGAGACCTGTTTGAACTACATGCCCCTGCACAAATCGATGCAAACAAGTTTCAAATATATTCAAATATCATCACTGGTAAGAATTAATGTCTTTATTCAGCTTACAAAAAATATCAGTTGATGTATAATGTTTCTGTCATAGAAGGAAATGTGATCTTTTGATGTGTAACGCTAGGTGTAACAGCAAGAAATCCAGGATTAATAAAAGTCACTTCGTATGTCAAAATTGCTTCGTAACCCCTTAAGTGTGGCATATTCAGCCCGTAACGAATCATAACAGAGAGACACTTATAAAGTATTTAACATTTTGTCAAAGTCAATTAAAACAAAAACGGTGGCGAGCAAATAGCCCTAGTAAAATGCTAGACCTATATATTGCGCGTGCGTTCTTTATGACCAAAATACTTAAAATTTATGTGTGTTTTGCTCTAATTTCAATTGTAAAGTAACTATTTTTATCGAAACATCCCCCTCCCCCATTAGCTAAAGAATATACGGACAGGTATAGTGTTCATTAACTCATGGACATACTTTCATGATGTAATCGAGTCATTCAATTTTCTTAATTTGGGCAGTTTTGCAAGTCGTGTCATGCATTTTGTGTGACCAATACTTCGCTATAGAGGTTTAATGGTGCTATGAAAAGTTAATTTATAGGCGAAGATCTCATGTACATTGAATTTGACATGAAGTAATTCCCCTTCTCAACAACCTGCAGCAATCGATTCGATGCTTCCTTCTTGGTAGAATTCATATCAAAACTCGACGTTTTCGTTATTAATAATAACAAATGATCTTCTTCAATCGCTGACGTTTTGTATCATTGTGACCTGCCCTAGTTCGACGATCAGAAAGAAGGTGACAGGAACAAAAGAGATGTTTTCAAACCATATATCTGTACGTAACGGATAGGTTAATAGCCAGGACGCTCTACTAAGGGGCCACCTTTTAGGATTATATCTTACAAATTCGCTGGATATGAAGATATGATTGGTTCCTACTCATGGTTTCTCCATGCACTATATGACTATGAACATTGAGATCCAACAGGTTTTGATGATTGTGGGGTTTCTGAGATATGCTTTAGTCAAAATGTGACAAAAGTTAGTATAGCCTTTCTCTGTACTTAACTCGACCTTGTCAAGGGCCGCAAGACCTGTGGAGTGTAAGCTATTTCCCTTGGAAAGGTTTCCCCAATACTGGTCTGTTTAACCGGTGTAGGAATAAAACATGTCAAATGCACATGCTGACACTAAATCAAACAGTATCATTTTACACACGAAATAAACCGACCTTATTTTCCCTTCTTTATCTCTCCTCTTTTCAGGCTCGTAGCAAGGATTTATTTGGAGTTAACACTACTTTCATGTACTTTTTACTTTTCTTAACTTCGTGATGAGTCCCTGATTTAATTCATTAGAACGTCCCTGACCTATTTAAATCTTTAAGGTTCTTTATAGAACCTTATCACTGAGGGTTCTGCATACAGGACAAAAATGATTCTAAGTCGCACCTTTTTTCTAAGAGTGTACACCATATAGATAGATATCCCCGACGACTAAGAAGTTTTAACACATTTTTGAACAACACATTTGTCTTTGCAATAATTATTTGCCGCATGATATCTGCTGGCGAAACACAATTGTCACGTATTTATATACTAAATATTACATTGTATACATTAATAAAAACCTCTACACTTGTACGATTTCTCGTCACCAAGCTTATACTCAAATAAGACTATCTCGCCACTAGCATCTGACTGAAATAACAAACAATAACACGTCTCATAACTTCACAACGATTGTTCACTTGACTCGACAAAATATGAAATTTGGCAGGCTATTTTAATAACTTTTCTAGTATTCTTTTCCTGTTTAGATAGCGTATACTACTTGACATTTTGTTTAAAAGATATTGAAAGCTTGATAGGTTTGAACTTTTCATGCTTTTGTAGCAGAACGATTTATTGAATAAATTATTTTAATGCTTTTGTTTTTCAGTGCGTCATTGAACTACCCCGATGACAATTTTACCACGTTGAGGCAATTAATGTTTTCTACTACAGACGCCCATTCTGTTGACATGATATTCGGAACATAAAGATACCGTTTGGTCAAAACGTTGTAATAACTTTTAGATTTTGGATCATATAAACGTCATAAAAAGGCTACAACGTTTTGTACGAAGAACACGCCAAAAACGTTTGTAATATGTTGTCAAAATTTTATTGTAAAATTTTTTTTTTAAATGCCTAACAAACAATATTTTTGTCAACGCTTCAAGTGTGTTACAATATTTTGCAGCAACTTTTAGAAATGTTTTTAAAATGTTAAATAAATATTTTATACAATTTATAACCCTACATTTAAACGATTTGTGGCAACCTTTGCTGCCTTTTTCTAACCGTTTACGAAAACGTTGTTGTGTTTTCTGGATATCCATGCCCATGTAGACAACACTGTTCATTAATTAAGTTCCTTAGTACTATCTACAGAGACATCGTATAGTTCTTGTGTTTTATGTATAATTATATGAGTTCGGAAGCATTCATTTTTATAAACAACACATTGTTGCTCACGCAGAGTGTATGCATAGCTGTTGCTGTCCGCGGCTGCTATCTACAGTAGACAGCATTACAATGCTGAAAGATTATCTTATTGGCCTTCTTAAATGTTAATGATGTTAGGCCCTTTACAATTAATTCTTAGTTTAACATAGGCCCTAGTTGCAAAATAATTAAATGCATGTTCCTTGTCAAAACGGGTTGATGTATGTTGCGACCACTTGTTTTAAAATAAAGAAAATAATACATAATTAATAATTAATAATTAAAAGTCAAGAAGAATCAATTGTCCACAGACATCGCAATTACAGCCACATTCATATTAGTGGAAATAATTATTGTTGCTATCTACTGTAGACAGAACCGCAATACTGCTCAGTTATTTTAATGCTGGTGGAGCATAACATATTCTTTGATAATATAATAGTTCGTACTATTCTATTATCATCATTCCTCATGTTATTTAGTTGAAATCTGGACACGCTCGGTGAAATCGTTAATCGCTTAATTTACTTGCATGAAACATAGCGTGTCCAAACTATAATTTAACTATAACTATAGTCACATAACAAACATAGCCAATATTTCAATATTTCGCTGACATCAAACCTAGTTCAACAACGGTGTGCTATCTACAGTAGATAGCATGCGACAAAGCACTTTGGTAATATATACCGGTACACACAAGGCGGCGTGTAAATGTACTTTGAAGGGTTATAAATATACTCATCATAATTTTGATTGAAGGTATTCTGTAAAACAGGAATACCAAATCAATGTCATCATTTTTTTTTTTTTTTTCCCTCAAACCTATACAACAGTGTCAGATCCAAGCGTGCATGCTTCTTGAACAGGTACGAAACGCTGCATGGCTTGCCGCGATGAGAGAGCCCAGAGAGAGCTCAATATTTATTGGTTTTTCACTTGATTGACGTATCGAGAAGAGCTGGTTGAGGTAGCGTTTAATTAAAAAATCCCAACCCTGGCCTTGCTGTGTTAAACTCCACACGCAACTCCGTACAAAAATCACCCAAAAAATAACAGATCTTTGTATTTCAAATACACTATAAACTTGGTAGTAGACTAAGTAAAATTATTTTCAGGGATTGAGTTTTTAAAATGTTGTCATTAACATTTAAAATTATGAGATTTTTAAAAACTTGTTTGCAAAATTGTTGCACGCTGTTGATCATTCCAGTGCAGCGCAGGGGAAGAATATATGTGAATGTATGGTAATATACGTAATCAAACTGTTCGTGCTGGAACATTTACAATATCGCCTTACTATAAAGGCATACGACCTATTTGAATAACATAGCATGTATTCCGTTGGGAGTAAATATTAATTATAATAATTTAGTCATGTTGGTGATTCAATAAAACAAGGGAAACCCCAAAGTCAGCATGATATGCATCACGTGTGGTTATTTGATCGATTCAAAACTGTAAGCCCATCGTTTATTGGTTGATTAATATTCTCTCAACATTACATGATTTATAGTCGACACGAGAAAAAATAGAAAATGAATAATAAAAATATGCTTCTATCGAAAGATTCGCTTGCTTCCCCGGACTTGCTTCCTGTACTGATTTTTTCGTACTACGTTTTCATTTATGAAAGTTTCCTTTTGTACTGATAGAGCGCACTTTACCATTTACTTTGCAGTGATGTACCAAACAAAATACGCCTGTAGCCTATATGTTAAAAAAGTATTTAAAATATATAAAATACTATGAATTTGAAACAAGAATCATGCATTGAAACAAATATCAAATGCAAACACATGTATCTACTAATACTTACAAAACTACTAATTATCTGACGCAGGGATTACAGAATTGGGAAAGATAAGAAAGTTAAATTATATTAAAAAGGTCCGTTGAGATGTATTATATTTAATACAATGATGAAACAGTTATTGAACAAGTTTTAACTTCAATAAAAATAATGAATGTTTTAAGAAAAACGTTTAAAACAAGGAAACGTTTCAACAAAATGTTTCTGAATATATAAATGGAACATTCAAGATAAACAATATCGTGTGGCACCGATATGAGAAAGTGTAATTCATGAGTAACTAAAAAAATGCTTTATTTCTATATAAATTACATTAAAGATAACTATTTACCAAAAAATCCGTGTTTTACATCAGTAATGGTCGCAGGGCATTGACATAACACTTCCGTGCTCGTACACACTGATGACAACTAGACCCTTCTCTTAAAATACCATATTTCGCTACAATAACATAGAGCTACTTAAAACAATATCGCACGGACTGTCACTTCCTTTAGTATCATAGCCCGAGGGCGTCGTTCCAGCTCCCTTAGGCTAAGTTATGACAAAGACACCTCCGTCTTCTTTGTTCATCTTAAATGGGTATATCGACGGAATTATCGCTAAAATAGGCATGTAATTGTATCCTTACTTAGCCATGATAGGGCGGCATCTTGAGACAGACATACGTTATGTGTGTATACTATGATCCCGAATACAAAATATTTAGTGATATGTGATGACCAATTGGACGCACGTCAAGTGTGTACAATTAGATCAAATAAACAACATTCAACATAATTGCATGTCAGTAACCTTAACACGTTTTTTTCAATGGACAATAATGTGCACATATGAAGACGGGCTTGCAGATGTTCTTTTGCCCCAAGCAATTTCATTGAATCAAATAATTTTAGTTGGGATATACATTTAGCAGAAGCAATTATGAATAAGTACAGCATAATTATCTTGATGCAAGACCTATGGTAGAAGATTTATCCCTTGTTTATTTATTCATAAACTCCATTAACAACATTTAAAAATCCACGACACAGAATTGTGAATAGAGTGCTCTGATAAATGAACATAACTGAACAATATTCTGTATCTATACGGTAGATAACGATAACTGCAAGTCTCTAAGCCCCGCTAAGTGAGCATAACTGCATGCAGGCATTCAGCAGCATGCTATCTACAGTAGATATATAGCAACAACTATACGCGCGCCGCTATAAATGAGCATAACTGACCATCACACATTGTGCTATCTACGGTAGATAGCAAAAACTCGATAGTCCAGCATGACCATGTGCGGTCTATGGTATACAGAAAGTATGCACCAGGTTAATAACAGCAGCTCAGCCCTTCGCTAACCATAGTGCTATCTACCGTAGATAGCTGAATCTCTGAATGCTATCAGTATAATATTAACTGACCAGAAATGTGTTACTGGAACAGAGAGCAGCAATCTAATAATGCTTTTTATCAAATCAACTTACGATGCGTTTCTTTAATCATTTTGTGGTTTCAAAAATATGAAAATCTGCTCAAATCGGAATCACTTCTTTGCCAAGGCCTTTGAAAGTGATATATCAACAGTCGCAAGTTATAATTCAGACAAAAATTCTTCCACCAAATTTCACTTATTGTAACGTAATAAACAACGCCTGACTTGATGTACACAACCTAGCCTTGGTAACGACTGGTCAACCTAATAATAATGTTCAATATTATAAGACCAGCCACTAAAAGCTCTCTTGCTTATGAAAACATTTCAAACATGAGAAACAAAGGGATATAAAGGTCAACGAAGCGGAAGTATTTTTTTAGCCTAACCGTTGATAGCTCAGACCCCCTTCCCCGTACGCCTCTTTGTACGCCGGGCTATTTCGAGACTGACTGTCTGCCATATTTTATGTTACCAAAACCTCAACTTTTCACTTTTAGATATTTTATCAGCACCAATGATTTCTCACCTTGCCTCAAATCAAGCAAACGCGATTAGCAGACAAATCAATACAATGTCAGTGACAAATTTAGAGTTTACAGGCCAATTACGGTGGTAAAATAATACATTTTTATGGTGTAGCGAATTTGGTCGTTCACACATTAGAGAGTGATAACAATACCCCGGCACGTGTAAAAACATTATTAGACGTCTTGTTCGCAAGAAATCAATTCTGGACAAAATGACTGATTGATAGGGTTTTTAAATAACCTATACCGAGAACCTTGATTTCTTGCAAATTATCTATTACAGAAAGCTAACGAAATCCCTAGGTAACTAAATTAACTTTGACATAAAAATCGATGAGTAAATTTCGGGAGATGTTTCGATAACATGTCACCTGTCAGCTATAAGTAGCTAATTAGCACACCGATTTCAAACGTGTCGGTCAACAATGCCGATTTTTTTTCCACATAAGCTTTGAAGATCGACTACAAGAACCACGAGATCAATTCTGGGCATGTTTATTACCTAAAGGTATGATTGATAGGCAGAAGTAAGGGGTACAACAACAGGACATAGTGGTTAGGTACTTTTTATATATTGTTCTGGAGTCAGTATTTATTTTCGTGTGTAATCTATCGAGGGTGAGTTTTGGTAACGTGTTGTTAATGTATATTATAACACGATTTGATGGATTATATGCCACGCTTGAAAAAAGAGGAAACGAGTAGGAAGATGTGTGTTTACACTCCTGTAGGAAAAAAAAGAGAAACAAAATGAACCTATTTTGTCCTCTCATGAGAATACGTGAAGGTTCTTATGATGAACCATAAAAGGAGCTAAAGTGAGAAACCTGTTTTGGTTCTTTGAAATTCATTTAAAACTGTTTTGGTTCTCAAAAAGTTCTCAAATTGTAATAACCTTAAGGGTCGAATAAGAAGGTTCCCCTTAGACGTTGCTGCTCTTCTAAATTAATTTATAAAATGTCCGCCCAGACCAAGGTGATACACTCTACCTTAAACCCTATTCGGACTAATGACCCTTCCAATGAGCTGTTCCGGCAAAAGTGTCTTGTAATTATAGACATATCTTTAACAGCAGAAACATAAAGAAATATAATCGGTTTTTTTGGCCCGAAAACACAACCTGCAACACGCCATGTGTAGCCGGGTTTGAGACGTCAATTTCCCCAGTAAGTCATGTCCCTATACCAAGACATGTCCATAGTTGCTAGACACAAAGTCACATTTCCATGTAAGACACATCTAAAGCGTAAGACATGTCAATTGAATGTCAATTGATTTTGTATCTTATTATTAGACATGACTTGCTAGGACATAACTCAATCAATTAAACTAGGCCTATAGACCATTCCTATAACTGGTACTTTCATGCCGTTGATGGGGGTGAACATCGACACCACATCGATATCACATAGGGTAGTGAAAGTGAGGTCAAAAAGGCTATCACGTAATTATTTCGTTATGATCTTATAATCATGTGATACCCGTCTTGGCCTTGTTGTTTTATAGACAGTACATGATGTTGATGATCACCCCATCAACGGCAGGAAGGTGCCAATTATAGGAATGGTCTATATGCGTATTATCTTGTGTCTTCAGCCAAGGCACGTGTTTCAGCTTTGTTTAAAATTATTTTCTGTAGTCGAAGATATGTTTATTTGACAGGCACAGGCACTATCATTATTGCCAAATATAGGAGTCACACCAGGGGCGTATAGCAAGAGCTTCGGGAGCCCATGGACAAGGGGCAGTGCGGGGCCGTTTGGACTTTATTGGCCCTATCCTTAACCCACTTCATGTTTGCTTTTGCTCGGGGCCCCCGGACTTCCTTCACCCTGTCCACTCCCTTGCTACGCCCCTGAGTCACATATAGTAGAGAGGCCACTTTCTGGCTACATAGCGTCCCGTATATCACT